>NC_061122.1:94769652-94807683 GCF_002878395.1 Capsicum annuum | reverse complement strand
ACTACTTTTCATCTACAGTCGGATGCGCAAAAAAAAAAGAGTATTCAAACTTTGTAAGATAGTCTACGTACTTGCGTGATTGACTATAGTGGTAGTTGGGTTGATTATTTGACTTTTATATAGTTTTCCTTATTAATAGCCACCATTTTAGAATTGGGATGGATCCTTTTAAGGCCTTGAATGGTAGGAGGTGAGGCCTCTTATCAGGTGGTTTGAGGGTGGCGAGGTAGAGATGTTTGGCTCAAATTTGGTTAACCAAGTTGAGGAGAATATGAAGGTGATTTGGGATAGGATAAAAGCTACCCAAAGTCATCAAAATTCCCATACAGATAAGAGTCGTAGGAATTTAGGGTTTGAGGTTGGGGATGAGGTGTTCCTAAAGGTATCTCCCATGAAGGGTGTAATGCAGTTTGGAAAAAAAGGGAAGCTCAGTACCCTGTTGGTTCGTACTTAATTTTAACAAGGGTTGGTAATGTAGAATATGAGTTGGAGCTGCCTTCTTATTTGAGCTTCATTCACCTGGTGTTCCATGTGTCTATGTTGAGGGAGTGTATAGGTGATCCATCACAAATTGTACCTATCAAGGATATTGGTTTTTGGATTCCCTGTCTTTTAAGAAGATCCCAATATAGATCTTGAATCAGTAGGCTCGTCAATTCTAGACAATGGACGTGGCTTCGATAAAGGTTGTATGGAGGAACCATAAGTTAGAAGAGGCTACATCGGAAGCTGAAAAGGACATGAAGTCCAAGTATCCATTCTTATTCCCCATTCCGGAAATTCATGCTTAAGGTATGTGTTTTTTTGAACATCATTGTTTTCTGTCTTGGTAAAGGTATATTGCAAATCTCCTTTGCATCTTTGTTTTTTAATTTAGTTAAAGGTAAAAGTAGAAATGTTTGGGGGTTTAATCGTTTTTGTACTGCGTTGTTCCATCATTTGAGGATGTATATCTAAGTGGGGGAGGATTAAAACACCCTGGATTTTGGCCCTTGAAACTTTCCTGAGCTTTGAGCTCACTGCCCTTGTGATGAATCACCATACGAGTCATATGGTATGGGTATGGGTCAGGTGGTTCAACTCATAAGGTTTTCAGTGAGTAGTGGTTGGGTTTCTATTGTGGTTACGACTTGGTCATACATGTCATTTGGTTTGCTGACTTGTTGTTAGGTTTTTCCTTTATTTAATAAGAAACTTGGTTTATTGACTTGGCTTTGAGTATGAGTGGCTCACTAAGAGTTGTGAGGATAGGTTATGAGTCATTATGGGATGTCATATGTTGTATATTGTCAATCCCTTTGGATTCAATCTTTGATATGACCGGACCATACGAGTCATATGGTCTGGTCACGAGTAGGGATCAGGGAGTCACATGGTGGACATTATATGGGTGTCCAATTCACTATCTTAGTGATGACTCAATGGTATGAGTTGTATGTTGTGGTCATGAGTCACGGGGTCGACTCGTAACCACCTGCGGTATTTTTATAGTTTTAAGTTGCGAGCATTCTAGAAATTTCCCCTTTTTAACTCCCTTTGATACCACGAGATAAAACACCTTTTAGGACTTCATTAACCTTTTATTCTCAATTAAACACTCTTAATATCTCTCTTAAAGTAGCTCCCAACCAAAAATCTAGGGTTTCATCAAGATAATCAATTCAGGATTTAAAGTGTGGTTTCTCTTTGTCTTCCTTGGTGTCTATGACATTTTACTCCTCCCACATTGTTATTTTACAAAGATCATATGTTTTAATATTTGATATTCATGATATTTTTATGGATTAAAGTAATGGTTGGGGCTTTAGGATGTTCATGGTTCAATAATAGTTCTCATGGTTTAATTTTATTTTCTTTCATGCTTTTAGAATGATTTTTACATTATGCGATGCATGTTAACGGTAAATGGATTTTAGGGTATTATCTATTCCCCAAATTACTTGGTTATTGTTTTAAAACTTATGTTCCCTTCACCTGTTTGCTATAATGCCAATGAGAATAATTTTGTCACGTAGTTTGACTATTCTTGAATTCTTTGCATTGAATAAAAAGTAATGGGACATAAATTTGTTTGATTGATTTTAAATGGTTTTGAAAGGCATTGGTTTCCATGATTTTGGTTTAAATGGAAACTTTGGAGTAAATTGGTGTAATGGTTTCGATATAGCATAAAAGGATGGATTTTCAAGCTCTAATGTTTGAATAATGATACGAACGGTTAATGCCTAAACAAAAGACTCCTTGGTAAATGGTTGAAATGTATAGTTGGTTTTAATAAGGGCTTTAAGAGGGTTGTGTTAGAAAACTCGTGGAAGGTAAAGGTCCCAGAGGGCAGTACTGAAAACTCACATTTGTCAATGAGAGGTTTGGTCATGTTGACCATGTGCATGATATCAGAATTATATTTTGGGAGATGTACTAGTCATCTTAAGTTTTTTTCCAGTTCGTGCGGTGGACGCACACACCAGGGCCCTTTTAGCAGGCGGAGCTTTACCCATATAGTCGGTTGGTGGACATATAGGATGGAAAGGCAACACAACCTAGGTTAAGGTTATAATTGCATGCTAAACCTAATTCTCTATACCAGCACAATATATATATATGTGTGTGTGTGTGTGTGTGTAATTGCATATTGTTTTTTTATTTGGTTTTGAATTGTGGAATTATGTTATCTTTATCCGTCAGTACATGTTATCATTTACTCCACTATCCGTCTTCGAACATTATATCCTTACGCGATGCAGAACCGACCATACTAATATTTGTCTAGCTCAATGACTTAGATTCAAGGACATCATTCAGTCAAATTGAAGTAGTGAGCTTCCATACTCCGAAAGTCTCCATTTCATGCAATGGATTTCTTTACATTATTTTTGTTTCTTGGATTTTGGTTTTTTCTAATCCCGACTGAATGTTATTTGATTCCAGTTAGAGGCTTTCTCAGACTACTATGGGTAGGGGAAGTATCAGTACTGGTGTTAGCCTTGTTATTAGTATTGGCATTGGGGTTGGCACTGATTGGATATTTGATTGATGTGTTGGAATAAGAGTATAGGCTTCATTTAATGTCTTTGAAATATTCATATTTTATCTTTATATATGATCAAAATTTATCCTAGATAGAGTGCAGGGCAATTATGGTTGAGTATTGGGGGTGGTCTCCGATCCTGGTTGGACTAGAGATGCCTAACACGACTAGGACCTAGTTCTAATCATGTCAAAAACTCCCAAACAATCTTCGAGCAATAAGATCCTGGAAGCTGAGCCTTCCAACCTTGTCTATACCTTTCAAAAGTATCCTGGAGGTCTGACGCACCTACAAAAGTAGCCAACTCAATTTAGATCTCTTCCATGATACCATGCCGCAATCTACCCTACTCAATAATATCTATATCATAAATACTTTTCATGCCCTCCAAACACTATCTTGGACTGACCTGAGCAAGTGGGACTATAGAGATATGTATGGACTCTATCTCCTGAGCTGTATAAGCTGAAGTGATAGTATCTTGAGTATTGGGAGATGATGAAGAAACATCCTGAGTATCGTAAACTGTATCAACACCCACATTATACTGGGATTCCTTTCACTCACTACCACTTAAACCCGAATGTAAACTCTTAACCCTTCTTAGACTAGGGTCTAACTGAATACTAGTCCTTACTAGAACTAAAACCTGACTCATACTTTTCCTTATAAAATTAGGGAGAAATAGGAGAGTGTGGTGGGAAAATCATGGATGACTTTTTTTGGGGCCTAATTCAGAAAAAGCGAGCAGTTGAAGTTTGGGGTTCTGCTGTGATATTTGTGGTAGTGCGGGCTAAGAGCTCAACTAAATAGTACTTGGTACAAGCTAAGAGCCCAGCTAAATAGTGGTTTGTGTGGGATGAGAGTCTAGATGAATAGCTGCCTTAACTATAGCTTGCCTCTATGTGTTGCCCTTAGTATGGCATACAGCCAAGGGTGCACTGTCCTCACTCATGGGGTACTCCTCCAAAGAGCCACTCTGCTTGAGAGACTTATCACTCAACCAGGATTGCAATCCCCTTGTCGGTGTAGCCTTTTGTAACACCTTGAGTTTGTACCCCAAACGCTACATGGTGCTCATAATCCCGAAGGACCACAAGCTAACCCATGATTGGTACCTGCTGCAGTAACTGAATAATAATGTTCAAAATTTGCAAAAATTAGGCAGAAACTTGCCATAAGGTTCAACACTAAAATAAAACTGGACATGGTATAACAATACCAATTCTGAAATATCTGACTGAAAATACACTAGTCTGAAAAGCCTCTAAATTTACTGAAATATGGAGTTTATGGAACAAGTCCCCAAACTAACTCCGGCTATTGAAATAAACTGAAATGCTAAAATAATAATTATGTCCCCAAACTATGAGGACTCACCTAACTCTAACTGCTGAAAATATGTAACTTCTGGGGATGATTTGGAGTCCATGCCTCTAAATCTATGATATAAAACATGATATTGCAAAAGAAAGGTATGTATCATTACTTGGAATGTATTAGTATGAAAAGCGAGGTAGGCTGAAATCTATGGGTTCATATGCATGACCAATACTAACTGAATAACATGAATATAACTGAATGAGAGTACATGCATAAATACGTAAACTGTAATTGAGATTGTGATAACACTGGATACTTTGTCTGAATACTAATTAACTGATATCTGAGTCTACAAATACTAAATTATTGATAACTAAGTAAATGTATCTGACAGTCCTAAATAGGGAACTATGCCAAGTTTGGTATTGAGCTGAGTGACTGTATCTGACAGTCCTGAATCTGTAGAATTGAACTAAGTTCTATACTGAGATTGGAACTAAAATAGAGACTATGGGATGTAATCATCTAACTGACATGCCCCTTTTTGAATATTTGGAGTCTAACCTGTAACCCCAATTGGAAGGGTCTCAGTACCGTGCCACGAGTAAAGACAAGATGAGTCACACTCATCTAGTAGGTTCTCTGAACGAGAATAGTGGTACCTATAACTGGCAGGTAGATCACCTCATCAACCCTCAACTAGTAGGTTGATATCTCAACTTACGCTGGCTACGTAGTTCTGCAACAAAAGGACTACTTCTAAGGATCACACCTTCTACTAGCAGGTGAGTCCACATCCTTGGGTTCACTTGGTGTTGAATCGTACTCCTAACTAAATTCTAAATTGTTCTATACTGGACTGCACAGTTACTGATCATACTATTTAACTGAACTAAACTTAGTTTACTAAGTTTTGTGGACAGACGAAATATTAGTGAATTCTATTAACTGGCTGAGTACTACTAAGTTTCCCTGAGTTCTGTAACTGACTGAGTTCTACTAATCGTAACATAGTAGAATACTATTATGTAACTTACACTGGCTCTAGGATACATCTAAATTTTTGGGTATTAAATACCCCAGGACTCAATAGCATGAAAAGCAAATCACTGCATGACTTTAATAACATAAGGGCACTAGCTTACTAACAATACATTCACTTAGGCATTTCTATCAAACACTTGATATACATTGGGCATGTTCAAGATTAAATTCACATAATAGAATCTTATGCTTGGGCTAGTCAATCCACATAGGCATTGTGACAAATACTTGAGAAGCATTGGTATTTCACATATCAATACACATGTAGTACGATCATGAATTCTATATTAAACTTGCAACTCAAGAATTTAACATGAAGTTCACAAAGTTCAATTCACAATTAACTAGTTTGCATGAAACTTGGGGTAAATCATGGAGTTAGATCACCATTAATATCATAATAAATAATACATTCAAGATCCAACAAGAAATCCATGAAATAAATTAACTTAAATTTTAATAGAGTTTCATGGACTCCAAGGATGGAAGGATACCCTTTGATAAACACTTCACATACCTTAGTGCCTCAATTCTGAAAGATTGGTGGTGGTTTCTTAAGTTCTTGATTTGAAATTGACCCCCTAGGGTTTCTGTTCTTGAGAAATTTGAGAATAAGGAATGAATTTATCCTCTAAAAGGGATTAGTCTCATGTTTTCGGGGCTGATAGATGTGGGAAAAGGACCCTATTACCTCTGAGGATACGAATTTTTAATGACTAAAAACTGAACTATCGAAGCGTAGACCGACGTACTGCATTGAGTCTGCATCAGTTTACTGGAAATGTCCACTAGGAGCCATGGAAAATATTGATCGATATGATGGCCGCCGCGCTGTACCAAGATCGTATCGATACACTATTTTTGATCTCTAAACATAGTTTAAACGAGGTTTGAAAAATACGAAACTTATTCAAGAATACCTATTGACATTCTTGATCATGAATTAACCTAAAGATTGACATTTTAAGGGCATAGAGGTCATGAAATAGAGTTTCCAACTTACGAAGCTCAAAATGACACTAAGTTTGAATACTTGGATAAAAATTTTCTAAGTCCTGGACCCCTTAGCAAGCTTAAAAGACTAATTTGAGCTTAGGAGCTTACAATATCTCCCCCTTGGGAATATTTATCCTTGAATTAGGCTGATTAAATTTAGAATACTGATAGACCTGATTTAAACACTGGAAATACACAACTGAAGCATGATTCCATGATTGAAATATTGATATACTGAATTATCATACTGAACATGCATATCTGATAAATGAGTACATAACTGAACATGATTCATGAATGCATGACTATGATTACTGATACACTGAGTTTATATTCTGAACATATATGTCTGAAGCATGAGTACATGACTGAACTTATTTGTGAATGCATGACTGAGTATGCAACATTAATTGGTACTATATTGGTTGCTATATCTGAACATGAGACAAAGTAATTCAAAGGAAAACGGTTGCCTTGGCCTGAGTCTGAATTTGTAGATAAGAAGTGAGGGGTATCGGTCTACATATCTGCTTCTGCCTCCCAAGTATCTCCCTCAATGGACTAATTCTACGAAAGAACTTTGACTAGAGGAACTTCTTTGTTCCTCAGTCTGTGAATCTGATAGTCAAGGATTTTGACTGGAATCTCTTCATAAAAGAGGTTTTTCTAAATATCTGTGCCCTTAATAGGGACTACGACTACTGTGCCACCTATACATTTCTTTATCAAGGAGACATGGAATAGTAGATACACTAAAACTAAGTCTGAAAGCAACTCAAGCTCGTAAGCTACCTTTATTGCCGAACCTCTTCACTTTTTCCATAGGAGATATTTGCAAATACACAAAATATATTTTCAAATACACAAAATCACCATTGTCAAACTCGAGATCCTTTTTGTGTACATCTGCATACGATTTCTGTCAGCTATGAGCCATCTTAAGCCTTTCACTAATCAGCTGGACTATCTAAGCCTTTCACTAATCAGCTGGACTATCTCTTAGGTGTCAAACATCAAGTCAGGCCATACAACTCTGGCCTCACCCACTTCAAACCAACCAACGGGAGATCTACACCTCCTTCCATAAAGTAACTCAAATGTAGCCATTTAAATATTGGAATGATAGCTATTGTTATATGCAAATTTAATCAATGGCAAGTGGTCATCCAATCTACCTTTAAAGTCTACCGCACATGCTTACAACATATCTTCTAAATTTTTCATAGTCCTTTTTGCATGACTATCTGTTTGAGGATGAAAGGTTGTACTGAGGTGAACTAAGGTACCAAGAGCTTTTTGGAATGCCTTGCAAAAATAAGAGGTGAACTGGGTACCTCTATCTGAGATAATGGACAGTTGAACACCGTGCAATCTGACCAACTCTGTGATATAGAGTTTGGCATAATCCTCTATTGAATAAGAGGTATAGACTGGTTGAAAATAAGCTGATTTGATTATCCTATCTGCAATGACCCAAACTGAATTATGCTAGCAACGAGTACGAGGCAAACTCGTCACAAAGTCTATGTTCTCTTCTTCCTACTTCCAAGTGGGAATATTGAAATCCTGTATGGACCCACTTGGATTCAAATGCTTGAGCTTACCCTACTGATATGTTGAGCAGTTAGCCACAAACTCTACAATGTCTCTCTTTATCCTACTCCACCAATAGGTATCCCATAAATCACGGTAAATCTTAGTATCCCCTGGATGAATAGAGTAGCGCACACCATGCGCTTCTACAAGAATTCATTACCTCAATTCATCTATATATTCCATACATAACTGACCCTAACAATGAAAAACACTATCTTCCCCCTTAGGAGAAAACCTCTACTTTCTAATCTCTGACTGGTTCCTTTAACTTGACTAGACTAGAATCCCTATCCTGCTTTTCCTTTACCTGAGAAACTAGGGATGATTCTGAACTAGTCTACACCCATACACTACCTTGTATTGATAGATAACTAGGTTTTTCTGATAGAACATATACTGTAGGCTTTTATGGTCTGTGAACACATCAATATGCACCCCATATAAATAGTGCCTCCAAATCTTTAAGGCAAATACTACTACTGCTAACTTAAGATCATGAGTAAGATAGTTATTTTTATGGGGCATAAGTCGTCTGGAGGCGTTGGATATAACCTTACATGTTTGCATCAAACACACCCCAAACCAACTCTAGAAGCATCACACTATACCACAAACCCTTCTAAACAATATGGTAGGGTCAAAACTAGAGCAGTGGTGAGTTGAGTCTTCAATCCTGAAAAATCTTTTTACAAGAATTTGACTTTATTCTGAGTCAATCTGGAGAATAGGGGATGCAATAGATGAAAATCACTTAATAAACCCTCAATAATACCCATCCAAGCCCAAGAAACTCTTGATATCTGATGGAGAGATAGGTCTAGGCTAGTTTCAAACTGCTTCAGTCTTTTGGGGATCAACTCTAATGCTATCCCTGTAAATGATATGGCCAAGGAAGGCTACTGACCTTAGCCAAAAATTTGCACTTGCTGAATTTGGCGAATAACTGATGGTTTCTGAGATTTTGCAATACTATTCTGAGATAGTCTGCATAATCATGCATACTGTGGGAGTAGACAAGAATGTCATCTATGAAGACTATGTTGAATATATGCTAGTACTACTTGAACACATGGTTCATCAAGTCTGTTAAGGCTGCAGAGGCATTGGTAAGAACAAAGGACATGACTAAGAATTTGAAGTGACTATATTGAGTTCTGAATGTTATTTTTAGGATGTCACATTCTCTAGCTCTGAGCTGATGATAGCCTGAAGTTTGTCAAACAAGTCATCGATTCTGGGAAGAGGATACTTGTTCTTGACCATGACTTAATTTAACGGGCAATAATCAATACACATTCTGAGAGAACCATCTTTCTTATGCATGAATAAAACTGGTGCTACTCACTGGGACATAATGGGTTTAATAAATCCCTTGTTTAGGAGATCTTTTAACTTTTCTTTTAATTCTCTAAGTTCTGTTGGAGCCATTCTATATAGAAAAATAGATATAGGCTGAGTTTCTCAAAAATGGTCTATTCCGAAATTGTTATTACTTTTGGGAGAAACTCCAAGAAGATCTTCGAGAAACACATCTGGGAATTCACATGCTTCTTACACTAATTTAAGAGTAGGATTTTCTGAACTAGATTCCTAGACTCAAACAAGATGGTAGACACGTCCCTTAGATATCATTTTTCTTGCCCGAAGGTAAGAAACAAGTTTACCCCTAAGTGCCAAAGTACTACCTCTCCATTCTATGATGGGCACATTTGGAAACTGAAACTGGATTATTCTATTTTTGTAGTCGACTAAGGCATAGCAGGAATGAAGCCAATCCATGCTGAGAATGACGTCAAAATCAGTTATTTCTAGTTCGACTATGTTTACTTAAGCGACTTTTTGAGATATCATAATCGGGCAGTTCCTATATATCCATCAGGCTATGATAGATTTATCTATTAGATAGAGACTGAGAAAGGCTCTGCTAGAATTTTGGGACTGACTCCAAAATCAATGGCTATATATGGAGTAATAAAAGACAATAAAGCTCCTGGATCTGGAAAAACATAAACATGTAAATGGAAAACTTTTAATGTACCAGTGACCACATTAAGAGAACTTTCCTGTTCTTACCGGGACTGAAGATCTTAGAGTCTATTTGGGTGCTGTCCACTGGTGACACGGGAATTGGCACCCTACTGATTTAGGTGATTGAACTGAGCTGGGGGACGGTTATACCGACCCTGAGAACCTAAATATTGATAATCTATGACTCTGTGGCCTGGATTGCAACACCAGAAACACATATTGCTGCCCGTTCTACATATACTTTGGTGATTTCTGCCATATTTCTTACAAAGAGGATTGGTTCAGGCGCTACTGATGCTACCCTGGGGTTTATGGCCTGGTGCCCTATCTCTATTACCATCTCTACATTTTGGTACTGGAGTACTGGCTGATGACAGAGCTGAAATTGAGGATTTTAGGTTGAACTGAGTACAATTCCCACCCTCTAACTTACGCTGAGCAAAGTTTAAAATACATGTTCTTATTCTCTTTTTCTCCCTTTCCTTCTCCCTATTATTAGACTCATTTATCTATTGAGCATGGACTATGCTCCTAGATATGTCCATCTCCTTAATCTACATTATAGTCCTACACTCTTTGACTACACTATTAGATACCCTTGACATAAGCTTACTCATCCTGGATCTGCTATCTGCTACCACATGAGGAGCATATCTAGCTAATAGAGTAAACTTGATAGAATACTCTTTCACTATCATGTTTCTGTTCTTTAGATTTATAAACTCGAAAACCTTTGCTTTTCTCAACTTCAATGAGAAGAACCAATTCAGAAAATAGTGGCAAACTCCTCCCATTCTATGGGCCTTACATCGTCTTCCCTCTCTGCTTTCCACTATTTGAGCCATGAGTGGGCCATATCCTACAACTTATATATGGCCAACTCAGCGCTCTCAACAGGGGTCACCCCATAATATCAGTAACTTTTTACACCTGATCAATAAATTCCTAAATGTCCTTATCTAACTTAAACCCTATAAAAGATTGAGGGTATATTCAGGAGAAATCCTAAATCCTAGAAGCAATAGTATTGGCCACTAGGTTGGCCAGAACAGTAGTTGGACGTTCATTCTAGGCTATCATAGAATAAGCAAAGGTGGTGAAAGCTACTTTAAATTCAGCGTGGAAGATGTGTTAGTCCTCTTTGGACTAATATTCTATAAACAAAAGAGAAATTTAGATTAGATAGGGATTTTAACTAGAGCTCATGCTCACTCTCATGACATGAGTACTGAAAGAAGGGAAACTTTAACGAAAACACCTTGCAGCCTTCTATTCATAAGTGTACCGCATTACCCATCTATGCATAAGATTCTACTAGATATGGATTTCAGAAATCCTAGGAGTCTGTTGAGCCTTAGGCTCTGATACCAAGTTTGTAATACCCCGAGTCTATACCCCAGATGCTACACGATGCTCATAATCACAAAGGACCATAAGTTAACCCATGACTAGTACCTGCTACAATAACTGGACAATAATGCTGTAAATCTATGGAAATTAGGTGGAAACTTGCCATAAGGTCCAATGCTAAAATAAAACTAAACACAGTATAACAATACCAAAACTAAAACATCTGTCTGAAAATACTCTAGTCTGAAAAGCCTCTAATCTATATAAAATGTAAAGTTGATGGACAAGTCCCCAACTAGCTTTGGCTACTGAAATAAACTAAAATGCTGAAATAATAATCATGTCCTTGAACTATGAGGACTCACCACTAACTCTGACTACTGAAAATCTATAACTGCTAGAGATGATCGAGAGCCCTGCGTCTGAACTTATGATATAAAATGTCATAGCACAAAAAAAGGTTTGCATCAGTACTTGGAATTTACTAATATGCAAAGTGAGGTAGGCTAAAATATATGGGTTCATATGCATAACAATACTAACTGAATAACATGAATGTAACTGAATAAGATTACATTCATGGACACGTAAACTGTAATTAAAATTATGATAAAACTAGAAACTGTGTCTGAATACTGATTAACTAATATCTAAGTCTACTGATACTGAATTACTGATAGCTGAGTTACTATATTTGATAGTCCTAAATATGGAATAGTGCTGAGTTTTGTACTAAGCTGAGTGACTTTATATGATAGTCCTGAATCTGTAGAACTGAACTGAGTTCTATACTAAGATTGGAACTAAAACTAAGATAGTGGGATGTAATCATCTAACTAACATAGACCTTTCTGAATATATTGGGGTCCAACCTATAACCAAGTTAGATGGGTATTAGTATCGTGCCATGGGTAAAGCCAAAATGAGTCACCCTTCTCTGGGAGGTGCTCTGAACGAGAATGGTGGTACCTTCAACTGGAATATAGAATACCTTATAAACCCTCTATTGGCAGGTTGATGTCTCAACCTATACTGGCTACGTAGTTCTAGAACACAAGGACTATTTCTAAGGATCAGACCCTCTATTGGCAGGTAAGTCCCCATCCTTGGGTTCACTCGTTGCTGAATCCTACTCCCAACTGAATAGACCCTCGATTGATTTCTAAACTATTCTAAGCTAGTCTAAACTATTACTGATCATACTATTTAACTGAACTGAACTAAGTTTCACAAATTTTTGTGGACTAGCAGAATACTACTGAATTCTTTAAACTGACTAAATATTACTAAGTTTCCCTGTGTTCTGTAAATGACTGAATTTTACTAATCGTGACATGGCTAAATACTATTCTGTAACTGATAATAGATCTCGGCAAACAACTACATTCTTAAGTATTAAATACCCCCAGGACTCAATAGCATGAAAAGCAAATCACTAAATGACTTTAATAGCATAATAGTACTAGATTAGTAACAAGACATTCACAAAGGCATTTTTTTCAAACACTTGATATACATTAGGTATTAATGTCTAATGTATTTGCATTAATATCTCAGAGATTTTTTGAGGGATTAGTTCTCTAGATTGGAGAGTAAAGAAGGGCTTCATGAATGGTATCGAGCATAAGGCTCAATTTTATGAGTTGTCTAGGCATGCTACTTCTATTTTGAGAACTAAGTATAAGAGGTTTCATTTCTTTGTCCAAGGATTTAGACTTCCTCTTCGTAGCTATACATATATTTTAGTTTTTCCAGGTAGGTCTTTTGTTGAGGTTTCTAATCATGTGCATCTTATGGGGGAGATGCATCATGAGACCCAAGGGGGAAGCGATAATAGGCGACAATACCAAGGTAGGTTCAGTGGGAGTCATAGTAGTAGCTAATTTAGAGGCAGTAGTTCTTAAGGTAGGTGCCCTCCACATCAGCCTATCAATATCAGGGTCAGTCTAGTAGACACATTCATGCACGCTTCAGATTACTGATGGAGGCAAGTCTAGCTTCAGTGATCACACTTACCATGGTCATGGTTAATCTTTGAGAGGTTCATACTTCTGGTTATGCTAGTTATGGTAGTTCTCTTGGGTTAGCTACATCTTTTGATTTTGCCTTAGTACCCAGGGCATGTTATGGTTGTAGAACTTTTGGTCATTTCTAGAAAGAGTACCCTAGTCATAGAGTGATTATTCCTTCTTCCTAGAGTGTTTTTCTTATCAGGGAAGTTCATTCCCCAGCTATGAATGGTACACATGGTCGTAAAGGTGATCCCTAGGGTGCTCATAGAGGTTCTTTGATAGGTAGGATTGAAGGTCGATCTGTAGCCTAGCTAGCTAGTAGTAGTGGTCCATTATATATAGTACCTACTAAACTCAAAGTTGATTCTTTAGATATTGATATTATAGGTACGATATAGTGTACTGTCAGTAGGCTATTGATTTATTTTATCTAGGATTCACTTATTCTTTTGTGTCTTCTTACTATGCTCCATGATTAGAGTTATCTTGGTATTCATTATCTATGCCATTACATGTATCTACTTCTATGGGTGATTATTTAGTATTTGATCGTTCATATCTTGTTCTATGACTATTGGAGATTTTGATACTCATGTTGCTCTTACTATATTAAACATGTTATATTTTAATGTGATTCTGGGCATTGTGGATTATTTTTCCATGATCTTTGCCTTAGACATACCCGACATACCCCTAATCATGTTGTAGGGAGATATTAGCCTCGAGCCGATAGGGATCTTTCTTATATTTGTCATAAGAGGCTTATTTTGAGGGGTTACAAGTCTTATCACTTATTTTTGTGATATTAGTATATAGATTCCATCTCTTGACTCTGTTTCTATAGTTCATGAGCTTTCTAATATTTTCCCTACAAATATACCTAGCCTTACTCTCGAGCGTAGTATTGATTTTGTTGTTGATATTGAGTTAGGGACCCAACCTATTTCTATTGCACCTTACTGTATGGCTCCTACTAATCTTAAAGAGCTAAATTTTCAACTTTAGGATCTTACTAATAAGGGTTTTATATGACTGAGTGTGTCTCTTTGTTGAGCTCCTCTATTTTTTATGAAGAAGAAAGATTATTCTATGTGTATGTGTATTTATTATAGGCAACTTAATAAGGTAAAAGTGAAGAACTATTATCCTATGCCTCGTATTGATGATTTCCTTAACCAGCTTCAAGGAGAAATGATGTTCTCTAAAATTAATTTATGGTTCAGTCACCATCAATTGAGGATTTAGGCTAAGCATATCACAAAGACAGCCTTTAAGACTCGTTATGGCCATTATGAGTTCCTCGTGATGTCTTTTGGGTTGACTAACGCCCTAGCTACAATTATGGACCTTATGAATCGAATGTTTAGGCCATATTTGCATTCTTTTGTGATTGTGTTCATCAATGACATCTTTGTATATTCGAGGAGTAGAAAGGCATATATGCAATATTTAAGGATGGTGATCCAAAACTTTAGGGATCATATGCTTTGCCAATTTCTCAAAGTATGAGTTTTGTCTTGTGTCAGTGATATTTCTTGGCCATATGGCATCTAAGGATGGGTTTATGGTACACCCAGCATAATCAAGGCCATTCATGATTGGGTCAGGCCTACATCTTTGACTAAGGTTTGTAACTTCATTTGTTTGGCAATTTATTATAGATAGTTTATTGAGAGCTTTGCTATAATTATTGTTTCAATGACCAGATTGAATCAGAAAGAGGTACCTTTTTGATGGTCCAAGGAGTGTGAGTCGAGCTGTTAAAAGCTCAAGGGATTTCTTACTTTAGCTTTTAGTTTAGCTCTTTCTATTAAGGGTGAGGGATTCACCATGTATTTTGATGCTTCTGGTGTTAATTTGGGTTATGTATTGATGCATTAAGATCATGTTATTGCTTATGCATAGAGGTAGCTAAAGGTGCACAAGCGCAACTACCCCACTCGTGATTTAGAGTTGGTGGTGGTAGTTTTTGCTCTTAAGAATTAGAGACATTATCTTTATAAAATGCATTATAAGATATTCATGGATAATTATAGTCTTTATAATATTATGACCCAGTAAGAGCTTAATGCTGGGTAGCATCGATGAATAGAGCTGCTTAAGGATTATGACATCTCCATCTTATATTATCCTAGCTAGGAAAATATAATAGTGAACGCCTCGACCTAGAAAACAGTGAGTATGGTTATCTTAGCTTGTATTTTAGTTTCTCAGAGGCCGCTGGTATGCAAGATTTAGTGCTTAGCCAACTTGATGGTACGACTTGATATTTCAGACCCTTGGAGGGTTTTGTTGGTGTTCAAGTGAGGTCCTTATTATTTAAGCAGATTTGGGATCTTTAGTTTGAGTATAAGAGACTCTTCATCATCCGTGATCAGGTGTTGAGAGGTGAGTGCAAGAGGGATACCCTATATTCTTAAGGTGTCTTGCTATTATATAGTCGTATTTGTGTTCTTAGGGTTGACGACTTGATTCTGTCGATTTTGCATGAGGCTTACTGCTCAAAATATTTAATTCACCTGGGTACAACTAAGATGTATAGAGATTTGAGATAGCATTATTGGTGGAGTGTTATGAGGAGAGATTGGTAGACTTTGTAGCTCATTACCTATGTTGTTAGTAAGTAAAGGTCGAGTATTAAAGACCTGGTGGCTCAATTAAGAGGTTTCCCATTCCCGAGTTGAAATAGCAGTGCATTACCATGGACTTTATTAGTGGTTTTCCTCATATTTACTGGGGTTCCAATATTTGGATCAGAATGGATCAGTTAACCAAGTTGGCATATTTCATTCCTATTTAGAAGTCCTTTAGAGCCGAGAGGTTATCGCATATCTATGCTAGTAAGATAGTATTTGCATGGTGTGTCTATATCTATTATTTTGGATTGGGGTTTAGTGTTCACTTATATATTTTGAAGAGCGTTTTAGGAGGGGCTGGGTACTCAGGTTGATCTTATTACAATCTTTCACCCTCATGCCAGCGGCAATTAGAGCGGACTATTCGAGCTCTCAAGGATATACTCCAAGCCTATGTGATGGATTCTTGAGGTCAATGGAAGCAGTGCATAGCCTTGGTAGAGTTACCATATAATAATATCTACCATTAGAGTATTGAGATGGTGACTTTTGAGGCTTTGTATGGTAGGCGATATTGTTCTCCCATTGGATGGTTTGAGACTTCTTAGACTTGGCCCCATGGTACCGACTTGCATCAAGAGTCATTGGATAGAATTAGGGTGATTTAGGACAAATTGAGGGCAGCTCATAGTCGACAAAAGGCTTATGCAGATCGCACAATTTATTTTATGATATTTGGAGTTGGTTATCGAGTGTTTCTTCGTGTATCGTCCATACAGGTATGATGAGGTTTGAGAGAAAAGTCAAGTTCATCCCCAGATATATTGGACATTTCTTAGATTCTTCGCATAGTAAGTGAGGTGGCTGATGAGTTAACCTTACCCCTAGATTTTTCTATTGACCATCTAGTTTTCCATGTTTTTAAGTTTAGGCGATACATTCCTAACTCATCCCATGAGCTTATATGGGAACCAGTTTAGTTGGATGAGTAGTTGACCTTTGTAGAGGAGACTGTTCCAATTTTGTCTAGTGATCTCAAAAGGTTGCGCACTAGAAATATTCCAGTAGTTAAGGTTTAGTGGAGGCACTACGTAGTAGAGAAGGCTACTTGGGATATCGAGAGTAAGATACCGACCTAGTATCCTCACCTGTTCAAGGCTTCAACTATATCCTAAAACTTTGCTTTTGTGGATTAAATTTCTTTTAGTAGTGCATATTGTAGTGAGACACAATGTCATTTTCTGTATTTGCATATACCAGATTCCAAGTAAATTCCGTGGTGTTGGTGAAGACTTAAAATAAATTTCAAGTCTCCAGCTAGTACCTGATATTTGGTGTGACCGCTAAAGCGGCCCTTTGGGTGCTTTAGTGGCTCATTGGGCTCTTTAGTTGTCGTAACGGAGCCAACAGGTACCGCTTTAGCAGGACCTATCACTTTAGCGGCTTGTCAAGTCAACGGGGGACCACTTTAGTAGTTAATTAGGCTCTTTACCATCGACTGGTAAAGCAGCCCATTGTCCGATTTAGTGACATCCACGTACCTAGGAAGGGTATAAATAGCCTACTTAGCCCGATTTTCACCTTTTTTCTCCAATTCTCAAAGGTTAAAATCCTAAATAGTGTGAAAACTTGGGATAAATACATGTGGGTGATTTTTGACCTTTTGTATAGTTTATTTATGTGATTCTTCATTGGATTTATGGTAAGATTCCATTAATATCAAGGTTAATTCCTCTATCATTTTCGAAGATCCCTAGAATCTTTGTGGCTTAACTGTAGCACCATTAAATCTCAGAAATTACCTCTTTTTGAGGGTAAATGCTCCTTGAGCATAGAGGGACATTGTGTTGGTTTTGAAAGTGCAACTATTTAAATGGGTCCCACATAAATTTTTTAAATAATTATGGACCAAAAGCACAATAGTTCAATATATGTATCATTGTTCTCATATAAACGAGTAGTTTATTGTTTTTAAAGCATGGCATATTGCCGAAATTCTTAGAAAGGTAAATTGATAATTTAGCAGATTCTTTGGGCTCTTCTTGGGCGTCTATGTAGGCTAGATTTACCTTCATCATTGATTGTTCTATCTCGTAGTATGATCATGATATTTTGCTACATATAGGGTGGAATTTAGGTGTTGGAAGTATGGATTAGAATATTTGGTCTAGTTGAACTATTTAGGGTATCTTAAAATCATAAATTAGGATTAATTAGCAAAGTTACTCATCTCTTATATGAATGTAGCGTTGTGGCATGTTTAGAATGGAAATGCTTTAGTAACTCAAGATAGATGAATTTGCCTTAATCATTCATGTTTAGGGTAGAATTGCCCTTAGTTGTAAGTTTAGGGAAATTGACTTAGTTGCTTTTATGTTAGGTGGGATTGACTTAGTCATTCATATTTAGGAAAAATTACTATATTAGGGCTATTTATGGCTTATTATACATCTAGAAATGATTTAGATACCTTAGCCTAGTCCAGAGTAGATGTTGCCTAAAATTGATTTCAGGGATTAGAGTGGGTCCTTTTGGCCCACCATAGGCCAAGATTTGTGTTTTCCATGTAAACTTATTTATGCATGATATACCCTTATTAACGTGTGGTTTGGTACCTGAGGGGGGTGAATATATTTAATAAGTATGTTAGTTGGAGATTGAAAGATTGATGCTAATTCTGGGTATTTCTATTGATATTGCTTATATACACGATTAATGATATGACTCATAGATATGACTAATAATATGGCCTCTATATATGATTAATGATTAATGGCTTATGGATATTATTAATGGATATAGATTTGATGAATTTCTTATAGATATGATTACTGAAATAACTTATGAGTATGACTATTCACATGGCCTATGAGCATGGTTATTGTCATGACTTAATAGATATGGTATTGGTATGGTTTATGGGTGTAGGTACTGATATGACTTGTGGTTTTGATTCTTATAGTTTATTGGCGTAGTCTATTGCATTAGTTGCCGATATGTCTTGCTGATAGAATTCATTGTTGCGGTTTATAAATATGAGTTATGGTTCAACTCTGAAAGTTGATGATGATATTAATAATATGAGTTCCAGTTCAAGTCCAGCAACTGATTATAATGATGATGGCACTATTAAGCTCTGGTTCAAGTCCAGCATTGGAAGTTATTGTGTGAGATGATACAGTTCAGATGGGTTCTTGGTTATTTCAGGATAATTTAATAATTTATGGCTATTTGGTTGCTTAGTTTCCTTGATTGTACCCTCCAGGCATATGGGGGCTTTTAAATCAAGATCCATCTTCTTTGGTGCATAAGAATAAGAATTTTTGTTAACAAGTTCCCTTACTATCTCATCATGCTCATCAATATCGTCCTTATTAAATTTAATTATCTCTACCGCTAATGCCTCTACACTAAGTCTCTCCTCAATGGGTGCAACCAATGTATCTTTATCAATAGTGGCTATCACAAACACCACCTATGTATCTTTTGATTGTCGCATCGACCAACACATATTGAAAGTAACTTGCTCATCATTGAGCCTAAATTTCATCTGTCCCATCTCCATGTCAACCAATGGCTTACCTGTGGCTAGGAAGGGCCTTCCTAAGATGATTTGGATGTCAAAATCTACCTCACAGTCGATAATCAAAAAGTCATTTAGGAATATAAAAGAAGATACCTTTACCAACACATCACACATTATAACAATCATCTTCTTCATAGTATGATTGGCCATCAGTAGTCTCATAGAGGTCAGCATAGGTGATCCCAACCCCAAGTTCTTGTAAATAACTAGCAGGATTAGATTAATACTACCTCCTAAGTCACATAATATTTGTGCAAAATTTAAGGACCCAATAGAGTAAGGAATAGTGAAAGCTCCGAGTTCCTCATTCTTCTCAACCAAAGAACGGAAAGCAATAGCACTCCAGTGGTGTATAATATCAGGGGACTCAAAAATCACTATCCACTTCTTAGTCACTAAATCTTTTATGAACTTTGCATAATCGAGTATCTGCTCCAAAACATCCACAATAGTGATATTTATAGACTATTCCCTCAACATTGGTGTGAATTTCTAATATTTACCCTCTTTTGCTTTGTTCTTCAACCTTTGAGGAAAAGGTGGGGGAGATTGTGGAATAGGCTTAAGGATTGGTTTAATCTCATTACCCTCTCTTTTATCATTGTCAGATCATTTCCTTACACACTCTAATTTATGTTACGTCATACCATTAATCACCAACTTCTTGATTTAACCTTCGAGCGCACCATCAACATCCGTAGTATCATTCCTTATCTCATCAACTATAGTCATAGGTGGATCAATAGTATCATTAACACTCCGAGTGGTAATGTCGATGTAGTGATTGTCGTTCTTTGGATTCTGAATGGTATTTCTTGGAAAAGTGTCAGTTTGATGTCGATTCACTGTATCTGACATTTACTCAATGTGTTGCTCGAACTACTTAATTATGGTAGAATGTGATTCTACTTTCTGGCTCAAGCCTGATATGTCTGTCTTAATTTCCTTAAGGCAACTCTTTTGGCTCTCTGAACCCCTCCCAAGCTTTGTATCATTGCTTCCATTCTGGAGTTAGCATCATGGTTCCTTAATGGAAAATACAGACCACTCTTCTCCTTGTAATCATCCTTTCTCTTATAATCACAGTTAGTAACTCATGTACCTATACCTATCTCAGTAGTTGTTTCGGCCTTGATTCCCTTGCCTTAATTTCCAAGTGTTCCGATTAGACCCTTTTCTCGACAACCCACCATCTCTCGGTCCAAGTACTTTGCTTTCTTATCATAATTAGATTTATCATGTCTAGAAGATTAACCTCATGCTCCCACTACATTCATCTTTTTTTCTCCCGTGCTTGCAAACTATTTGATAAGCAACCCATTCTCAGTCCTCAACAGTGCTACTTATTTATCCACTAATCTCATCTAGGGCTCTCTACTCACTATAATCACCAATATCATAATCACCGGCTCCTCTATATTCTTTTCGAGTATGCCACCCTCAGTTGGTTTTAGTGATCCAATCTAAGATTTTTATGGTTTACTCCTAACAAAGACTCATGAAAGCCTCACCAGTAAGAGTATCAACCATAGCCTTGATATTTGCATTCAAAGCTCTATAGAATATCAAGAACAAATTTCTCCCTGAAATCCTGTGTTTGGGAGTATTCAACAGCTTCATCTTGAACCTCAACCACGTCATGCACAGTTCCTATAAATGTAGCTATTTTAAATTATTACTCTCATCCGTCAACTGCAGCATTCTAGAAGGCGGAAAAACTATCCAAGAATCATGTCCACAACTCATTCCAAGTGGTAATAGACCCACGAGGCAATTCCCCTAACCAAAACATTTCTTCCCTATCCTTGTTAAGTGTTTCCCCAAGATCTGTTTCCTTTTGTCTAATAATCTCCTCAACACATCGGCTAAGTGCTAACCTAGAATTCTATTCAAGTGTCAATCTCTTCTTATCTTTCCATCTTACGATCCTATAATAAGGTTCGTTCAACCTCCGAATCAAATGGAATCGGGAGATTGCCTTGACTCTGAGTACTGGACATACACAGACATATACCCCCAAAATTGTAGAAAGCAAAAACTAAGAACCTCAACAACCTTAATCAATCAATCGATAACCTTATTCCCCGACAATGATAGCAAAATTTGATGTCGCCTAACTTATACCTCCTAAAAAGTATAACGTGGTCGCTTGTCAAATATAAAACCCAACTAGGTTTTGGTAGATCCAATATGGAATAATACAGGAATCTATCAGGATCTTGATGATATATCCAAAATGCAAAAAGTAAATAAGATGTTTTGTAAGAACTGTAGTAATAGTAACAATGCTGGCAAATAGGGTATTAGTACGAGAAAATCACTATGATGATGTTCCCCTTGAATTCCTAACTCCACAAAATTATCGTGCTCGTCCAACCATCTTAGTGTCTAGAGTGAAAAATCTAACAAGTTATGAATCACATAACAGTCTCCCGACCTTGTTTTGGGTGAATTTTTCTCATCTCCTCTCAATCTCAAAGTGTCACATAATTAACCCTTGTTTCATATCTAAGATTAACTCTTTCCTCTTGGTCTCAAGTTAATAAGATGAAGGTTGGTAGCTTCAAATTATAGTTGTGATCTTATTTTCCCAATCTCTCTCTCTCGAGTCTGTATCCAATACAAATGAGTTCCTGAAGTTTGCCTTCGTTAAGAAGGAAATCAAAGAAACAAAACCACAATACATGCATGAACACCAATTTAGAATGACATTGAACTTCCTCTATTTTGTTAATCCATCTGAGTTCCCACAATCCTACCTATAGGGTTTAGATTCTCGTGATTTCATGAACACAAATAGAATTATTAATTGACAGCATACGAATTCTCTCATGAGTAATAAGAATGAAAACTAAAATCTCAAATTAATATAAAACCCTATAGGCCAAGAATAAGAATTTCAAGATCAAAAGTGTATCTCAAGACTCAAAACAATGTAACATATGTATAAAGTGAGTAAGATAATAATGAAACATCCAACGGGTATTTATAGATAAATAAAAAACATATCCTAAACAAAGTCAAAAATCAAAGTCGAAACCAACCTACAGCTATACTTACAGGTTGAAGGTAGTAGTTATGGGGTATAAGTAGGTTCGTCCAAATCAGAGGGATCTTCATCTTTCAGAACCCCTACCTACGAGGGGTACCTACAGGGCCGCAAGTATGGTTTGTAAGAGTTAGACTCAATTTTAAACTTGTAAACTCAACCCACAAGTACAACCTATGGGCTCATATATGGACCATAGGTAGGCTCGTAGGTAGCCTCTCAGCTCCACTTTATTACTTTTCGCTCCATCTTGGCCCCAAACTTTGTTTTCCAGCAAAATACACTCTAAAGCACATCACATCTAATAAAAATACCAAAGTACTTGCATAATTTCAGGTTTCAAGCATCAACAGTGATATGAAACCATAACATACCAGTCTCAAAATGAACTCTATACAATTAATGCCTCCAAATCTTAAACAAAAAACTATGGCCACCTACTCTAAATCATGAGTAGGATAGTTTCTCTCATGTACCTTCAACTACCTCATTGCAGAAGAAATAACTCAGCCCTGCTACATCAGGTTACAATCAAAACCAACAAAAAAAACATCACAATATATGGTGAGCCCCTTGCCCTCAAACAGAATAGTCAATATAGGAGCTGATGTAAGCAAGTCCTTGAGCTTCTAAAAGCTCAAATGATACTATGCAAACAACTAAAATGAAATCTCCTTCTTGTTCAATCTATTAATCGATCAGAAATGGTAGCAAAACCCTCAACAAATCATCTATACTAACCTGCCAGACAAATAAAGCTATGAACCTTGATCAAAGATTTGGTTTTATCTCAATCATAAATAGCCTTATCTTTTGTTTGATCCACCATCGTCCTAACCTTATAAACCACATGTACTAGAAAGATAATAGATTCGATCCAGAACTCACACTTTGAGAATTTGGCTAAAATCCTATGATCTCTTAATGTCTGGAGCACACTCCTCAAATATTACCATTACTCCTCCTTACTCCTCGATTACATAAGAATATTATCGATAAGAAAAATCATGATGGAGTCCAAGTATGGTCTGAAAACACAGTTCATCAAATCTATGAATGCAGATGGGGCATTAATCAACAGAAAAGACATCGCCAGGAACACATAATGGCCAAAAAAATTACTAAAGATGTCTTAGGGATATACTTAGCTTTAATCCACAACTGAGGGTACCCAAACCTCAATTCAATTTTATAGAACATCATTGCTTCCTAGAGGTGGTCAAACACTACTAAAAAGCTGTAAAAAGAGACTAAAAAAAGAGACCTCATGAGGTCTTTTTTCCTCAAAAAGCGACCTCAATAGATGGTCTCTAAAATATAGGTCTCTTTTTGTAAGAGACCTCATGAGGTCGCTTAAAAGCAACCTCACGAGGTCACTAGGTTATTTTTTGAATTTTATAGAATAAAGACCTCATAAGGTTTCTAAATTATTTTTAATAATTATTATTATTTTATTTAAAAGAGACCTCATATGGTCTCTACTTGATTTTTTATTTTTATTTTTTGCTTAGTTAAAAGACACCTCATGAGGTCACTATTATTTCTTAATTTTTTTATTATAAATAATTTATTTAAAACATAAGCGACCTCTTATAGTCTCTTATTTGAGCATGTAGAAAATGAAATCATGAAAAAGAGACCTCATTAGGTCTCTTTTGCTCATTTGTAAAAAAATTAAAATTCTAAATAGCAACCTCATGAGGTCTCTTTTTACAAGAAAATACCTTTTGCAAATACCTACCATTTTAATTTAATTCAATAATATATACAAAATAATCAATTATATCGAGCACCAAGAACTCCCACCAATCAATAAAACTATAAAAAACACAAGAAAAATTAATCCAATAACCACAAAATAAAAATAAAATTCAAATACCTTGAAATTGAATGAACAAAACATAAAAGTCACAAGTTATTTAACAACACTATTGTTCCTACTAGTTTAAAGTTTTAATGCATTCAAAAACACTTAAGAATTCAAATAAACCACTACAAAGTATATAGTTTGGATTATCTAGACAACATTCAACTTTAACAATGCGGCGGTGTTTTGTCCACATAGTAATCCTCATCATCTTCATCACTGTTAGGTTTCTCAGTCACATCTTTGTACTGACCATATACTCCATGTTAAATACGTAAAGACAGTTGTAGGTCTAGAAGGGTGTACTACGTCACCGGGATAAGGGGGAATCCCCCCCGAAGCAAGTAATGCATTAAATTTTGCCTTTATTCCTGCATACTGTATATCTCTTTGTCTTTCCCTAGTTTGCGAGGCCTTAGCTTCGATAGATAACTCAGCTATTTACTGCTTCAAAGACTAAATTGTCTCCCTTGACTCATCATCCTATAAACTATAGAGGCCTTCTAGTTTCGAATAAAATTCCCAAAAGGTTCGTTGGGGAAAGCCATAAGCATATCCATACATACTCGGGCCACCAACTGTATCTAACCATATTCTCTTATTTTGCTCTTGGCTAAGTGGTAGGTCTCGCCTATCTTCTGGTAGAATTTGGCAAAAATCCTCTATACATTGCAGATATTGATTATGCATTTAATGATAATAATATAAGAATATAAATTTAGAAATAAAGTAATAACTACTAGAAATAGAAGCTTACATAGGTCAGTTGAGCTCGTGGCTCATCCCAAATATCAGGATCTTCACGAGTTTCTTTTTCTTTGTGTGTGTAGCCTTGAATGCCTTAGATTGAGTTATAGGCCTCCTAAGTTCCTTTTCCTGCAAACAAAATTAATTTAATTTTAATTGCTATGAAATAATGATTATGGTAGTCGTCTTAGATTTCATTTTTTAAAAAGAAAAAAAAAAGCATTCGTACCATCTCAAAAGGTACAAACTGACTAGAAAACTCCCTAACTATGTCATTAATCTCTAATTTTGTTTGTTGTTTTAACAGAATAAAGGGAAACCAACAAACAAAGTTGCTACTTACAAACTAATAAGTCTGAGCAACCTAGTTATTAGTTTGTTAGTCTGTTGCTTCAACAACTACTCTTTTCATAATTACCAAGAAAATTAAAACTCAAGAACCAAGAGAAAAAAAGTGAAGGGAAATGAAGAGAACAAAACCAAGTAACCAAAATATACTTTTTAATAAGAACCAACAATAACAATGAAATCTCACAAGTGGTGTCTAGGGAGAGTAAAGTGTACGCAAATGGTAGATCTTAACACTACCTCATGAAGGTAAAGATGCTATTTCTAAAAGACCCCGGGATCAGGTGCAGCTTTTTTCTTTTAATAACTACCAATAAAAACAAGAATTCAAGGACTATCACTAAATTCCCCTTAGACAGAAACATCTTAGTCTATGTAAAGTAAAGAAGTAAAGTAAAGCAACACAGAGAATTCACAGTCACATAATGTCACAAAACTAAAAATTCAGACAGACTAGGAAGATATTGACATAAGTTCACCGAATAAAAGTACCTGGATCTATTTTACTTCTTCAATATCTTTATATGATCTTTTGGTAACCATATTTGTGGAAAACGCAGAGTTCAACCATGCTTTCTTTGTTAATATTTTAGTTTTTCCATAAGTATAAGGAAATGGTTCTTATTTTACTTTTCACTTAAATGCAGTCTGTGCATACAGGTATTACTAATCCTTGGTTACTGCAGATAACTTACTGATAAAATTTTTGTTTTTGTGGTATAAACAGAAATTATTTCTCTTAAATACAGATCAAATGGGAGAAATGGACCGGTTCAGAATGATTACAATAGGAACCCATTCAAACAAAAGACACACAATATCCCAAGAAAAGGTAACAACAGAAGAATTTTCCTTCAAAGCTCAATACTAACTTGTTTATCACTTTAACATTCACTTGTTGAAGTCAACTGCAATAGTTGTTCTTCTACTTTATCTTTATTTTCCTTTCTTTTAATATCAAATCTAAAGTTTCCATACACCAAGAACCTCAAATTTTAACATACCCCCCATGCTAACAACTACCAAAACTCCCAACTTTACACTTAATTTTTCTATATGTTCTTGTTTTTGGCTTTGTCTCCTTTTTTTTTGGCTTTTACTTCAAGAACTGAAACAAAAAGAATAGGATTTGAAAAAAGGAGATGATGTGGGTAGGATGGAAAGTACAAAAAAGACAAGAAACAACAACAACAAGGAAATTGTTTGTTTCTATTAATGTAACATTGGCTGGCACTGGATATATTGTAAGAATTGTGATGTTAACTAATTTTTCCAGAGTAATGAACTCTTCTCACTCATTTTGGATGAGATAATATACTGGTATTACTCTCATTTACCATAACAAAATAAGGATTAAAAAACTTCCAGGAAAGAGATGTAGTCTAACTCTATTAAACTATCCAAAACAAAGTTCTCCTAAAAAAAATAATTCAAAACCTATTAACCAAAAGAACAACAAACTTTCATTAGGCAGCTAAAAATTCACGTATAACCATCAAGCATGTAGATCCGGATTGCTAGTACTAAATACTTGCACCAATAGCTAAGGGAAAAAAGATGAATGGAACAAGCAGTAAGAATACTGGTATCATTACTTGTCATTGCCCTCATATGTGTTTACTCAGCAAGCTTAATCGGGATAATATACATGTACCAATAGACCATGCAATATTCACTAAGAGAATATAAGTCAAATTCAAAGACCAACAACAGGAATCAAAAAGTAGAAGTTAAGAACTGGTTGTCTAGAATAATCGGTTGTCCGAGGATAAGGTATCTCTAATCAGTCACAATTCAATTAAAAATACCAAATCATATGAATGACCTACCAGTTTTCTCCTTACATTTCCTTGACTCAGAGCTCCACTCGTATGTAATGAACCACCCTTAAGAGATGCTCTAGATTTCTTGTCAATCTCAAGCATCTGCTTGAACCTCAAATTTGTCTCCCAATGATCAACTAACTTTTTCCAATTTTCAAGTAGAATCCACCTAGTCCTCTTGTTTTTTCATGAGCTTTTGATAGCAAGCCAGTAAGTATGTGCCCAGCTTTTAACTTGAAGTTTTCTTTAATCTGGGCTTCATGTTCTGGACGCCAGAAATATTTTCTCTGTAAAGACAAGATAAACTAAGATGAATAAATTTGCTAATGAAACACTTTCCCTATAATGACAAGATAAACTGAAATAAATTACCCCTACCTCAGTGGCATAGAGATATTGTTCCCAATAGATGCCCAGATTAGATAAAGCAAGTACAAATTGATTCAAACTTATGAAAAACAAAAACAGATGAGATTTAAATATCAGACTTAAAAAAAGCTGACAAATAATATCAAACAACATGCATCAGAGGTTTAATTGCATTAGCATCAAAATTGTACACTTGTTATTATCATTAATGGATAAGTTGAGAAGTGCAGTAACAATATCTATATGTCTTCTGAATGAAGTAAGTTAACCAATAAGCTTGGAGTTGAAAAGTACTACTATCTTGGAGTGGGGTATGTTATCCTAAATCGGCTGGAAGCCTGAATATTCTTGACATCTATGAATGGAACAAGACAGTTGTAGCTAAGCTTTTATGGAATGTTTGTATAAGGAAAACTAAGTTGTGGGTAAAGTGAATTCATTGTTATTATGGGAGAAACGGAAACTTACTACAAGAATTTCCAAAACAGCTGGGTCACTTAGAAAATTTTACAAGCTACTATTAAATACTTCATTAGAGTAGCGTATGTAATTATAGATATACAAAACATTTCTCTGTTCTCTATCAAAAGTTTCTATACCAAATTACAAGGCCATTATCATAAGGTACCCAAGAAAAAATAACCTGTAATAACTTGGGATTGTCTAGATGAATCTTTATATTACAACTAGCTTCCCATAAAAAGCATCTCTAAAGGTGAAGTTATTCATATGGATACTGATATAAAAATCTAACCTAAATCGATGGAAACTACAGAGAAGGGGCTCTATATCCCACAATATGCTAGCAGTGTTCCAGGGAAAAAAAAGATTCATAATATCTGTTTCTTTATTTTTATAGAGCACGTTTGAAAAGTGAACTGATTCACATGGATACCAATATACAAATCCAGCCTCACTTTATAGAAACTATAGAGAAGGGGCTCTATATCCTACAGTAGATTCTATCAGTGTTCTAGCGAAATAGAAGATTGAGAACATCTGTTTCTTCATTTTTATAGAGCATGTTCAAAAGTCTATTCGGAGTACAATAGATAATTCCAAATAATGTGAGGATAAGGAGGTTTGAATACACCAAAGCAGCTCAAGTCTATACAGAACACTATACCTCTGCACACTATATGGACAATGTGGAAGAAGAGGAGCTCCCGATGTTTTGAAGGAAAAACAGTAGCACTAAATTAACATCCAAATGTCTAATTGTCTATAATTTCATAAAAATGAAAGACATAACATTACGACAGTCTTTTGGACTTCACTGACTCGTCATATCATAGATAGAGGTGCTAAGTCCTTCATCTTGTTTATATTTGCACTGGGTAGTGTTGTCTTTGTGAGAAAAAATCAATAATTTCTATCCGAAAAGAGGACTAAGCCTGTAGATTCCAGTTAGGGATCATGAATCCAATTTCCATGTTAAACTATGGTTCATTACAAAATGATATACACAAAGCCCAATTTCTCTAGAACTCTTTCAAGGTTCAAAGTGCTTAAGACTACTTCCTGGTATATTTCCTCAACAACTGTAAGTATCGTCTTGCTAAACTATTTTAAGTCAACATTTTCTTACAAAGCGAAAGACTAAGCAAATATTCTTTCTCAAATCTATGAAGCAATGAATTATTTTCATGTGTTCTTTGAATGTGATATGTCAGCTTATATGTAGAGGATGCTACTACACTGGTTGAGTATCAATAGAGTTCCTATGTAGTAGGATATTGTCGAATTATCAAATATCATATGTTTCTTAAACCTACTCATTCAGAATGTAAGCAACACCATTCAAGATTCAGGGTCTTTCAAAAAAAGACAAGGTGAGGGGGTATTAATGGAAAAGCATTGAGATACAATCATGTATATTTACAACAGAAACACGCTCAGCATACGTGAGATCTAGCTATATGCCACATGTCCACATATACACTAACTAAAGTGCACCGAAAAGTGAAATTAAAAATATTCAGGAAACCACACAATGATATAAATGATGCACCAAATGGAGAAATAGATGCAAAAGAGAGAATTACAAATGGAAAATAACCTTGTTGTGAGTTGTGGCTTAGTATTTTGTTCAATTGTGGAAAGCAGAAAAATCATACAATGAATAGAAAAAAGTAGTCTCGAGAAGTGGGAACTAGAAAGAGAGAACAAAGTGAAGTGCAACTGAGAATTTTTCTCAGTTCTTACCAATAAAACAGATAGAAAGAAAAAATAGTATTTAATAATCTTAGTATCCAGTTTTGGGGCTTCCTGGTGAAATAGAAGTGTTTGGCTAGCTGGAAGACCATACTGACTAACAAGTAAAAGCTAACATCAAGATAATCAAATGTTTGTGCAATTCAATCATTATAATAGATCTGTACGTATATATTTTAAAATTATATATGTAATGAATGTGTGTACAGATGTATATAAAGTTGGAAATTTTTACGAATGTGACACTAGAGATTCTCTTATTCTCAAGTGGGGAGGAGGGGAGAAAAAAAAGCATCTAATCCCTAAATTAGGACATTAGTTGAAATATTTACAAGTATCGCTGAGAGGTTATTAGAAAACATCCTCAGAAAAGTTAGCTTATGGAAGTGGAAGAGTTCCAACAGATCACGTGTATGGACTAATGCTAACTGAGGCTGTGTACAACATTTAGAGGAAGAGAAATAGGTGAATGTTCCAACAAAAAAAACAACACCAAAAGATCTTGATAAAAAATATCATCCAAGACATTTACTTTAGAGCAAGTAGTAAGATTAGAATAGCAAAGTTGTTTGAAAATTCTAATACTTATTCTGTATAATGCCTTCTCAGTAATTGTTTCTATTTTATCGTTAAGCTTCAATTGGAAGATTGTCTAGTATTTTGTTCACCCTTGTACTTTCAGTTCTCACTTTTGATATAATACTAGTACTATTTATGAGAAAAAAATCCACTTGTCTCCATTTTAAATATCTTTTCTACTCCTCTAGTTATTTTTTAGTAATCATAGTTTTCTTTTTTAGAGTCAGGCAATCTAAATTTTGATCAACATTTTAAGATGTATATATCTTTTTATCATATTGAAAAAAGAAAACTTGTAGCTTCTGTCTAGTAAAACTTGTATTCACTTAGTTTCACTGATTGTCTTTTATTATATTTTGGTTCACCTCATCATGCAATTACTATATCACATGAACTTTTTTGATAAATCAGTAAGGAAAAGAAATGCATGGAAATTAATATACCCTAAAATCCAAAAGAATTTGGTTTCTGAGATTGTCTGGCATCTTGCCCCAACTCGTGACAGCACCCCTATAAAGATCTTGAATAATTTGAGAAACGATCCTCATAGCAGCTTCCAGATTAAAACTGTATTCCAAAATTTAAACATTTTTAGGTTAAAGCTAAAATAAATAGGAGAAGCTAAAACAATTAGAAGATATTAATAAACTAAATACATTTTGTAAAAATGATACCCACAGTCGTCAAGTTCTATGATGAGTCTGTTGTGCATGTCCCTCACGCCATCTTGTGGATGAAACTAACCATGTATAATAGACTGGTCTATGGTAAGAATTTCAGGTTCAGAGATGTTACTTTGAAGTGGAAGACCTAATATCCCAATCTATGGAGTAGATACTGATGAAGGTTGTAAGTTACCAGGGTTAAAAGTAACTGTACATGATGCACTAGATGTTTGCTGCTACATCACGCTAGGCAATTGACTATATGCATGTAAGGTAGTATGAATTGATATGGGCCTCATCATAGGCGTATGTGGGGACTGTTGTGTGTATGCTAGTGGTGCACCTTGTGATGGATGAGATGGTGTTGAGTCTGATCTTATATATATACCTGTCAATCGCCTATTAATCATACTAGCCTTCTTTAATTTCTTTTTTGGGAGCATTAGCAGTACCCTTATCCTTATCACTGCTTGCCATCTACACAATTTTTCATGTAATATCTTCAAGTAAACCATAGTTTGGAGACACCATAAATGTACACATTTTTACCATATAATTGTATCGGGGAAAACAAAATCTATGACATACGTATGGTGTAACACATGTAACATCAATGAAAGAAATTAACAAACCTGAACATCTTTCAATGCGTAGACAGATGTAGACACACTAATATATTTTGAGAAACATACCAATCAAAGATTAAAGTAGCAAGTTTCACTTCAAGAACTCTAAATAAAACTTTTAAATGAGAATAACATTAAATCAAACCAATAATTCTTAGCTAAAAATAGAAATAGAGTAAACAAAAACTACATTGATCAAATTAGAAAAAAAAGAATAAACTTAACCAAACAAAGAAAAAAAAATGCATATGTGTTATTTCAAATTATCATTTCTCATCTTCATCATCCTCTTCTTCTGACCCTCCTTCTTCTCCTGACCATTGTTCCTCTTCTGACCATTCTTCCTCTCCTGACCCCGTTTCCTCTTCTAACCAATTTTCCTCATCTACTGTTACATTTTATCATTTGATTCATCCACTTCTTCATTTGCTGACAATTCTACTTGTTCTATATCAACCTTTTCCAATATGTGTTCAGGATGCTGTAAATTATCTTCTAAGTCAACATTAATTGGTTAGTGAACACATGATATATCATCATCCTGGTATGTAGCATCTATTACATTTTCAACTTCCACTTGACTTACAGGCTTGATTTTGATTACGACCCACCAATCCGATTTATGTGGACGCAAGGGATAAGGAGCATAATACACTTGCTTAGCATTATGTGCAATGATGAAAGAATCATTCACCCCATACTCCCTTGTGTGCCTTACTTCGATGATACTATATTGTTTGATTTCCCTCATTCCTCTATTTGGGGTAGGGTCAAACCATATGAATCTAAACAATACAATTCTTTTTTCTGGCCAACCAGAATACTCTATTTCTAAAATCTCCTGAAGTACCCTATAATAATAAACACCATTTTGATCTTCATCATCACCTTTTACCCAAACTCCGCTATTATTAGTTTTATTTACATTTGAAGAATTTTTTGGTATTGAATTTAAAACCATTCACTGTATACTTTTCCATAGAATAGACCTTAATGGGTCCCCAAGATAAATCCTTCAAAAATTGATCAAATTGACCATTTCTTGTATCATAAACCTAAAAATAGTCGAGAGTAGAAAATTAGCATTAATCAAACGTAGACTTTCTAATAATTATAGCATTATGAAAAAATTGCAACACGCACATAATCTTTAAACCATGTTGAAAAATAGTCAAACACTTTATCATTTCCATACTACTACACAAAGTAGCTATCAAAGGGGATGGAAATTAAGTCTGTCACTTTGTCTTGTAATTGCATATGTAATGAAAAATAATAAAAACTTACTCAAGAAATGGTTTAACTTGAGGGCAATTCAACAAGACATGTATTAATGCAGACTTACACTCCATTGAACTAAGATGCCTCCTTGTACACTTTTTTGAACCTTCGCCAGGTTGATTGAAGATTGATAACGGCTATCTAGAAATGTCACCACCATTGTCGTGATGATTGGGACTATTTCGTGAACATGGAAAATCACTTTCAAAGTAATACGAACAAAAATCGGTTATTTTCTTGGCAAGATAGGCTTCATACATTGAGCCTTCAACTCTATGTTCTTGCTTGATACTCCGTTTATTCTTTCCAATAATCCTATATAAATTATATTATGAAACTTTTTAAGAAAGAACTAATGGAGAGGAACATATTAAGATTTACAATAGTTACCTCTCAAATGGATACATCCATCGATATTGAACCGGACCTCCAAGACGAGCTTCATTAACAAGATGCATAGGAAGGTGTTCCATCACATCCCAAAATCCAGGTGAAAGAATCCTCTCTTACTTATTCGTGATTACAGGAATATTTTATTCCATCCAAAGTAGGTTCTCTTCCATCAATGTGTTGGAACACGAGTCTTTGAAAAACAAACTAATTTTATTCATGAGTTTCTAGATTCTTTTAATGTTTCCATGTAAACATGACAATCATGACCTTTCATGCCAAATAACATTCCATGCTCCATATCAACATGCTTACCCAAATTTGAAGCACGACTGGCAGGCATTTTCAACTGCTCAACCCATTCACATATCTTTGGTTTTTGCTCCATTGTAAATGAATAGATAGCCTTAGTCTTGAAGACCTTTTTATTTGATTTCTCCTACAGCCGTAACTCTTTTTGCCTATAATATTCTGGTAAGTCCACTATAGCTTTAACATTGTCTTTTATCTTTCCATTGACATCCATTACTGTGTTAAATAAATTATCAAAGTAATTATTTTTATTATGCATCGGATCAAGATTATGTTGAAGAAGATGATCCTTCCAATATGATAATTACCAAAATATACTCAATTTTGTCCAATTATATGCAATACCATACCCATAAAATGTTTACGGTTATTCTTCTGTAACTTTTGGAAAGTGTTGAGCCATCTCCCAAACTTGTTCTCTGATATAGATTGGAGGTGGACTATCTCAATCAACTGTATTCTTTCTAAATGCATTTTTAATATTCCTAAACTCATGATCCATGGGCAAAAATCGACGGTGACAATCAAACTAATAATTTTTTCGCTATGTTTCAAAGTGAATGATTTAGTATTTTACCTACAGTAAGGACAAACTAACTTGCCAGCTTTAATCCACCCAGACAACATTCCATAAGCAGGAAAATCACTAATTGTCCACATTAATTCAACCTGCAAATTAAAATTTTGCTTAAGCAACACATCAAATGTTTTAACCCCTTCAATGCGCAATTGATTCAACTTGTCAATCAAAGGTTGCAAGTATACATCCATCATGATTTTTGGATTAGGTGGGCCAGGAATAATACAATTGAGAAATATATAAGGACTGGTCATGCACATCTCAGGTGGACGATTACATCGTGTCAAATATATAGGTAAATAAAAATATGGTGCAGCAGTAACATAGTATGGAGTAAATCCATCCGAACATAAACCCAACCTAATGTTTCGTGGTTCAACTGGAAACTCTAGATATTTTTTATCAAAATACTTCCAGGCCTCTCCATCAGATGGATGACACATAACACCAGGTAGTCTTCTATTTTCATGATGCCGTCTCATGTGAAGAGTTGACCTATTTAATGAATATAATCTCTTTAGCCTTGGCATAAGAGGTAAGTAATGCATCGCCTTCACAACAATTTTCTTCCCGCTAGGAGCTTTTTTAAAATAAGCTTTTTGACAAAACTTACAAGATTCTAGATCAATGTAATCCTTGTAGTATAACATGCAGTCGTTTTCACAACAATCGATTTTCATCGACGACAATCCTTACTTTGACACCAACCTCTTTGCCTTGTAGAAATTATCAGGTATCTCTAGATTCGGGTCAACTAATTCATGCATAAGGTCAATCACAACGTCCATTGCCCACTAAGGAACATTTCAATCTGATTTGATACTTAATAACCTAACAATAATAGACAATTGAGAGTGTTGACTCCCCTCGTATAGAGTCTGACTAAAAGCTTCCAACTGTTTAAAGAAATGTTTAGATTCATCATTTGGAGCTTCTTCAACATGATCACCGGATTTAACATCAGAATGCATCCCATACGCATCTCAAATAATGTCGTGTATTCTAAAATTTTGGACATCAGGTTCCACCACCCCACAACTTTCACCAGCAACATAGTATTGAGATATAACAAAACTATTATCAACTTCTCCATGACTATTCCACACAGTATAATCTTCTTTAAACCTATTTCGATAGAGATGAAGCTTAACAATATTTGGTTTTTCATAATTCCTATATTTATATTTACTACAAGGACACTTAACCAAGCCATCGATTTGAAAATATTCCAGTGCCATTCTATATTCCACAAAACAATCGACACTAGCTATATATTCAGGCATCAACCCCATATGACCAACATTAGTCATATTGTACATCCAACTATGATACATCTATACAAAATTACATAATTAAACTATTAAACTCCAAATTAAGAAAGAAAACTTTATAACAAAACTAGAATTTGCATAAGTAAATGTAACGAGCTTATTAAAAGCAAAAACTTATTTATTTTGCAATGTAAGATTTACAAGGAAAAAAAACACAAAACTAAATAAACACAATAAAAAAATACTACAAATAGATGTTGATGATAGATAATATCACAATACACATAACTATATAGAGTAATTAAAATGAGACAATGAATAAAGTAGTAAAAATACTCCTATTTATAATTTATTAAGGACGTATAAAGTAAATTAAATAAGTAATATAAGACAAAGTATTTTATCGAGTACAAAAGTTCCTATTTTTTCTGATTACAGTACAATAATGTCAGTCTAATCACCACTTTGTAAAACAATTTTTAAGTCTTGGCGGCACGTTTTAATCACACAGAACCCCAGTTGCAAGCTTTCATTTACCCCATCCCACACCAATACAATAAATATAGAACATCATTTTTAAAAAGAGGCATACATTTTGAATAAGTTCATTGATGGATAAAATGCAATATTACTCGAAGTAGAAACTTTTGTCTAGGCAGAAAAGCATCAAGATACTTTGACTCATATATTCCTATTGCAAAGACACTGTCAAATATCAAAGAGACAAAAGTTATAAGAGAATCTTCCCAAATTACATTATTCCCTTGAATCTAAAGGATAAAACCCTAAATTTTAGGTGACAGCATAATAATATCCCCAGAATTCCTAGCAACAGTGTTGATGAATAATAGAACAAAGTTGTTATACATATAGAACAATTAATGGGCATTTGGTGACACATACACTACTACCTCTATTTCTATGGAAAGGGGACTTTAGGCACTCAAAAAAAATTTTCATTAAATGGAAAGGGATGGTCCCAAAGGTTCCTAGTTAGGCACTGCAACCTAGTTTCATAGAGTAAAGGTCTAGCAATCATGTATTCATAATTGACATCACTTTGACAGTAGAAATTCTAGTATGGTATAATTGAATCTGATACACATAAAAATGGCTAATATAGTGCAGATAGATTATTTATTATTTAGCAGTGTGAAAGCTATTTATAATTTAGCTTTCAGATTTGCAAGATCCATCATTGGTAGCATGACACTATAGAAAACCAAGGGCTTATTAATAAATAGGTATAAAATCAATAGTCGTGACAACGATAACATACCCAGTATATTCCCACTAGGTGGGAATTATGAAATCAATAAGAAGAACAAAAAATCAAAAATCCCTCAACTATTCGATCGAAAGCATAAATCTAAAACACAGTTCTAAAATAAAATTAAGAAAGATAAGAAACATCAAAACACAGTTCAAGACAACAAAATCCCAAATTACTCATAACAATCTTCACATTTTGGGGAAATTAAAGGAGATCCATATATTTTCATTCTATTCTATACATAAATAAGAAAAAATTAAAGTTTGCAAACTTAATTAGAAGAGCCGAATGTGGATTTGAGAGAAAGTTCCAACTGAGAGAGAGAGAGTTTTGAGACAATTTTGGATTTCAGAGAGGGACCTGCTGTGATTTTGGATTTCAGAGAAGGAGTTATGCTCTTTGCATTTTTTGCTTTTGAGTAGTATAAAAATATATTGCTCTTTGATTTTTTTTATTTTTTAATTATAAGAATATATATTTTAAAAAGTAAATAAATATTGTTTTACTTCATAAAATAATTATAAATAATTATTTTTAATAATAAATATTAATTTAGTAAAATAATAGCGACCTCATGAGGTCGCAATGTATAAAATTTTATTGATATTTTGGCGCTAACTTTTTCCGCATTTTATTTTCCTTCACACATAATTTTTGTTAGAATTTATCGACTTTGTGAGGTCACTTTATTTTAAAATACATTTTAAAAAATTTAGGAGATAAGGTACCTAATAAGGTCTCTTATTTGCGACCTACTTTTGATGTCTCTTATTTTAGGTGTCTTTTTCCAGCTTTTTTAGTAGTGGAATAAATCATCAATTCAAGGCATAGGATACCTATTCTTCATTGTGACCCAATTTAAATACCTATAGTTGATGCATATGTGCATAGACCCATTCTTTTTCGTCATGGACAAGACAAAAGTTCCCTAAGTTGATAAATTCAACCTAATGAAACCCTTAACCCAGAAGATTTTAGAGATGATAATTAAGATCCATAAGATCGATAGGAGTTGGTTGATAAGGTGCCATAGAAATAGGTTATGTGCCCGACTCATGGTCAATACAAACTCAATATCAGGCTCAGGAGGAAGCCTAG